>NW_026865273.1:0-9007 GCF_026571515.1 Ruditapes philippinarum
TCTTGAATGAATTGTTAAAAGCTTTGGTATAACGGATTAGTTTCCCCTTAAAATTTTTGCCTTGTTTATGATAACTGCAATTAAACACTGCGTTTAAACCGACCAAGCAGCTGTAAAGCGTACGCCTACCAAATCCCACTTATTCGTTTCCCATTATGCATGCATTATATTCCAGTGTAAATTAAATACATAAAAGCAAGTTACATATCAAATAATCAAAGCGGGTTATAATCTACAAGTATATTATTTAGATAAAGCTTTTTACAGGCTAGCATATTGACTTTGTTCTATTTTACTTACGTTTTATGCACTACCAACTATTTTTTTTAATAACCAGCTGTAAAGTTACTTTCCTTCGGGTAAGTAAATACATCATCAACAATAAATGAAAACTTATGAATAATTGAAAAAAAGAAGATAAATTCACAAATCATGCATCGTTCTCCACGTTGTATGCTTATCTATAATACTATTTTCTATGTTAGCAAAAGGTTTTTTTATCGAATATAATGTCTCGCCAAAACAGTTGACCCAGAGGTTTGGCTTAAACGGAAGGTGTGGCTATTTCTATTATTATTTTCTTTTGCTGTAAAGAGGGGGCCATGACCCCTCTATTTTGTGAAGGAATTTATTCTTTTTTACTTTTTGATCCTCTTACTATTTTATTGCCCCATATATACTTAACGTCGCTTTAGTTGTCGTCTCCATAGCTGTCTGCTATCGTTGCTGCGCCGGTCTTACTGAAATCTATCGACACATATTCTGTCTGCTCATGCATAGTAACAAGGGGTCTCTTAACTGCCAGGTCAGGATATTCGGCTATATCTAGGTCAGCATACACCAGATTGTTTCCCCTCTTGTTCTGTAAATACATACACTAATTCTTAATACGGTTTTGTTCTTCTTAAATGGAAAACAAAGTATCACATGTGCGTATCGAAAGCAAGCAGACAATCTTGCTGGATTTGATATATATGTTAAGTATGTTGCTTGTATAATTATGTCGTGCATTCTGTTGAAAATTTATTACATTTAAGCATAAGCAGTTCAACATTCAAAATCAATGTTGCTGTCATTTGCCTCTTTGTTAGCAGGATACGTTCAATATAATTAGTTTTTTTATATTTTTATTCTTTAGAATTAACAGCTTTACAATCACTTACAAGATACTTAATTTAAAATACGAGTTAAAGTATCAATACTTTTTTTTTCTTAACTTTAAAAAACTCTTATCCAGACAAAAGTCATGATTTGATAACAAATATACATAAAAGATGCTATAGTCAATTTGGAACAATAATTAAGTTTAAAGGAAACCACAAAAATAAAATATATCATGTATTGCACCAACATCTAGTATCACCACTTCAAATTACATTGTACAATCAAACATGCTATATGTTGGGTGCCAATGCAAAATTTAATGAAATATAATGACAAATGGACGGTGTAACAACATGACTACATCGCACAGCTGAACCCCAAAATAGATGTTTTTAATTAATTACTAAAACATGTACATTGAATTTGTTGTACTTGACCTATAAATATACCTGTTTACAATATGATATTTATATTTCCTTAGAAACGGAAGAAGCATGCACAATCTGTGCAGGGCAAAACAAAACTAATAATGCTTCATTTATTATCTAATTTATAGGGAACTGGAAGTTAAATCTTACCAGTTTAAAGTGCAAGTTCAAAAATGAGAAAAAAATATGAGATACAATCCTGTTTAAAGATATTTCATAAATCCTGATTTATTTGATTTTTCTTTAATTGACTTTTTTTGATAATTTCAAGGATTTAAAAAAGTATTTTTAATTATATATATTTTCATGCACTATGTTTAAAATGAGCATCAATTAAAATAGCCAATAATTCTTATTTTCAGATTAACATGCTTTAGCTTAAATTCCATAGATAATGTAATGTCTAAATTGGTTAATTAATAAGAGAATTGTACAAATCCTTCATCAGTCAGAGACTATGAGAGATTATGCTTGACCGTGGCTAAATGATCCAAAATATTTACGGAAACATTCATGGGAATTTAAGTCAATTAAAAAAGATCAATGAATGAATTCATCTATTGAGATTTATTATTTTAAATTTTAACAAAACTTGGTAAATTACAAAACATCATGTATGATAATAGAGTAAAACATATATCTAGATAAAGTTTAAGAGTGAGATAGCATAAATGGGAACTTTGAAATACAACAGTTAAGTAGTTTGCCTAGTTTTAGAGACAATCCTGGTCCAAGCAGTCTTGAACAAATGGGACTTTAAACCCATTTGTAAGATTGTTATCTCCCGCCGATGGAATCGGGAGGGGGATATAGTTTTGGCGTTGTCCGTCCGTCCTTCCGTCCGTCCGTACGTCCGTCCGTCCATCCGTCCGTCCGTCCGAATTTCGTTTCCGGAGTAGTTCTCGGCAACTAATGGCTGAAATTCAACGAAACTTTATGGGAATGTTGATCAGCATGTGAAGTTGTGCACCTGGGTATTTTCGTCTGGATATTTTTAGTATTTTTAGAGTTATTGCCCTTGACTCAGTAAAATTTTGTCCGAATTTCGTTTCCGGAGTAGTTCTCTGCAACTAATGGGTGGAATTCAACGAAACTTTATGGGAATGTTGATCAGCATGTGAAGTTGTGCACCTGGGTATTTTCGTCTGGATATTTTTAGTATTTTTAGAGTTATTGCCCTTGACTTAGTAAAATTTTGTAATTTTCAACTTGTGTCGCATGTAACTCAAAAAGTATTTGACACAGAGTCATGATACTTTACAGGAATGTTGATCAGCATGTGTAGTTGTGCACCTGGGTATTTTCGTCTGGATTTATTTAGTATTTTTAGAGTTATTGCCCTTGACTTAGAAAATGTTTGCAATTTTCAACATGTGTCGCATGTAACTCAAAAAGGATTTGACATAGAGTCATTAAACCTTATTGGAAAGTTGCTCAGCATATTTAGTTTGTTCCTGGGGTTTCGCTTGTGGATTTATCCAGTATTTGTAGAGTTATTTCCCTTGACTTAGTAAAAACTGTTTCATTATGTTGTTATTCGATCCTTGAGTGCTTGAGTTAGAATCAACCAACTTTACAGGAATAATGATCAACATCACTAAATTACAGGAATAATGATTCACCTCACTGTGATGCTATGAACCTGGGACTTTGCATGTGGATTTTTTTCAGTTTTGTTAGAGTTATTGCCTTTGAATTACAGTAGTATAAATTTGCAATTTTCAACTTGGGGTTTGCTTGGGGATTTATTCAGTATTTGTAAAGTTCGTGCCCTTTACTTAGTAAAAAAGATTTTTAGTTTTCAAAAAATATTTGACCTAGAGTCATAAGATTGACAGAACAGTGGCGCGGTGGGGGCACCCGTGTCCTATGGACACATTTCTAGTTTTTATTAAAGAAGAATTAAAATGATTTGTTACAATAACATTTAAAAATATTTGAAAATTGTGAGATCCCTTCTTGATGCCTTGAAAATGGCAATGAAGTCTGGAGATTAAGATGTTTTTACATCTAGGTGAGCTATTGTGATCCCCCACCGTCCGTTGTTGTGCGTCGTCAGCAATTTCTTTAAACAACATCTCCTCAGAAACAAATGACTGCACAGCAACCAAACTTTACAGGAATGATCCTTGGGTGGTCCCCTGCCAAAGTTGATCAAATGGTTCCGGTCTGTTGCATAAGTAGGTCACAGGGCCAGAAAAGGAGTTTCAAAAATGCAAAATTAAAAAATCTTGTCTGAAAGTACAAGGCCTAGAGCTTTGATATTTGGTATATGATATAATAGGTCCTCTACCAAAATTGTTCAAATTTTAGCCCTGGGGTCAAAATTGGCCCCACTCCAGGGGATCATTGATTTTCCTTATATGTATATAGTGAAAACTTAAAAATTCTTCTTGTTTGAAGGTACAAGGCTTCAAGTTCAAAGAATATTACAGTTTATGCCATGATTAATATATAAATAAAGCCTTATGTCTTCAGTTGTTGTGTTAATAATAACCAGTACTCGGCGGGGGATATAAATTCAACGAATTTGCTTTTTGACATTTATCGTGGTTAAGTTTAGATCGTAGTATTTCATGATCCTTGGATCACAAGATCAAAATGTTACAACTCTAGAACAGATCACCTCCCTTGGATAATATTTCCATTTATTTAATTTGCATTTATTCATTGATTACAGAACTTTTCTAAAAGGTATATAGTATTTGTATTTAATTGGTAGGATCATATCATGGTTCATACCTGTTCACTGTTTGGAAGTAAATGTGTAAGTGTCCGGATAGCTAAGTTGGTCGAGCCACGGTATGGTATTCTGAAAGACCCAGCTTGGAATCACGGTCAGGCAAAACATTTTTCTCACTGTTGCATTTGGCGCCCAACGGGTTGCCTTGGCTGCATATAGTTCAGAGTTTAATTTACATAGCTCTGTAACCCTGAGAAATTTAATGACAATTTTCAATATAGCTGGAAAGTAATTGGCATGGCTCAGAACTGTTCACTATTAAGAGAAATTGATGGGCTAGCACCTTGATAGCTCAGTCGGTAGAGCTATAGCATGGTATTCTGAGGTTCCCTGGTTTAAGTCCTGGTCACGCTGCACATTTTCTCACCCTGTTACAAAATTACCGATTTGAAGGACAAGATATAATTCTAAATATAATATATTCAATCAAATTGGACTAAAATTATTTACCGGTTCTTTTTATATGCATTAAACATTTTTCAATCTTGTTGCTTATAATTATATAAAATTGATTTACTTGTATAAGATATATTGGTGGAGAGACACGGTGAGAGCACTTTTTGTTCCTGAAGATATCAAATATTTACAGATGAAGATACAGGATTTTACACCATAGGGATTTGTTAAATTTTAACAAGGGGTATAATACATATTTCAGTGTGTACATGTATTTGGTATTTAACTAGATTTTAAAAAAGAAAATCACTGCAAAGAAAAGTCTTTGATATGATATTATATTTATGTGTCATGGTTAAGAACTGTTAACTATTTAGGGGAGAAGATGTTTAAGCCTCTGGATAGCTCAGTTGGTAAGAGCTGTGGTAAGGCATCAGGCTACCCATACTTCTTACCCTGTGACATCGAGTTCCGATTAGGCAGCACACTAAATTGTTTGTTTTGTTGCTTTTTTATTTTAATTTCAATAATTGTCATTATTTCGTGTACACCTACTTGACAGTGAAAAAACAAAATAATGAAAAGAAATTTAGAGTGGCATGGATGGGACGCACAGCTGACAGTTTGATAAAATGCCAAACCAAATTATGGCGATTGTACGCTAAATATGGAGCAACGAAATTTTTGATTGTTGCATATAAAATTGTTTACACTCCCTTATTTTATTTCTTTTGTTGTTGTCGCGGTTGAAGACCCAATTCACAAAATAACAACAAAAAGAAAAACGATCGGGACAAAATAAAAGATACATTATTATTCTACAACTTTGCACTTCAGTTCTGCTTGACCGGGAGACACCACCAAACACCAAAAATCTAGACGGTATTCAAAAATTTCCTATTATTTGAAAGTTCATATTTCAATCTGAGATAGAAATCCTTCTGGTAGATTTCACCGAACCCTTTTTATATTCACCATTTTTTATATCTTTGTCCTTTGAAAAGCATAATTGTCCCATATGTACAATATTTAAATATGGTACTTATCTTCAAGCAATTATTACCATATTACTTTAAGCAATAACTCTAAATATTAGTGAATGGGGAGGAAGGAAGGGTGTGTCTTTTTTCCTCCTTTTCTCAAAATCACTGTACATTAAATTGGACCAAAAATTGTCTTTGTTACATGTTTGCTCAATATGGGATAAAAAAGTGGATTGCAAAATATATGTATTTATTATACAATTTATAAATAGCTTTAAAATGCCTTTCCCTGATTGGCTAACAAGCATTGTTTTGTAAAAAAAATAACAGATCAGGAGTATATTCACTGTTTTTTTTCTTCTAAAAAACAGATTTTCAAAGTATATTCGCCGGTTTGTCTTCTAAAGAATAGATTTTTTGGAAATTCCTAAAAGACGCGAGACTTTGACGTGATGTCACGCCAAATTTGTTGTTATTATTCTGAAAAAAAAAACGTTGAGTTGGGTGTACATAAGAGTCAAATTAGTCTATTTTAGTTACCGTTTTTCATTTTTAAGAACAATAGGGATTAGCATGCCAATGGAAAGGGCCAAATTATGGAAACAGTAGACAAGCTGAAAAATAATGATTTCCGCCGTATGCAATGGCAAATGTGATAAGCCACATAAAAGCCATTTATTAATTATATAATAAAACAGATATGTACTTTTTAGCTGTTGAATATGATGTGATATGTACTGAAAAATAAATATATACCTCGGCTATCGCCTCGGTCAATATTAAATATTTCAGTACATATCACATCATATTCAACAGCTAAAAAGTCCATATTTGTATAATATTATATGTTTCTTATTCTGTCTCTCTTTCATGTTATTGCTACTTGAAACAACCATAAACAAATAATATAACAAAATCGCAGAAATCAGACACCATAGTTATACGTATATAATTCAAGATAGCATCTTGACTCTTGCTACACCTAAACATTGATATGTCATGCACTAAAGTTGTGGAGTTCTGTTAGTAATTTGAATTATCAATTTTGTCTTAATGATTTGTTGAGTTGAGTAAACGTTTTGCAACATTTTGTTATCAAAGTTCATGTAATTTTATGACACGTACATACTTAATAAGATGGAAGAAACTACATAGATCATATTTCAATAGGATTTGTCGGCCATTTTGTGAAACGACCGAAGAATACAAGCCGCATTAAATTTATGGCGAATGTTGATTACAAGCAATAATTGAATTTTGAAAATAAGAATATTGGACAAGTTATTTGACCCTTACTTTTAAAAAAAAATGTTTATGGTTATAAATTACAATTTTGTATTTTAAGCACTCTTTTGGGCAAAGTTTTTTCGATTAGATGACCTAGTTTTTGGAAAAATTGGCCATTTTCAACTATAGCTTAAGATCAGGTCTAGCCCATTTGAAACAAAACCATGGACAAGACACAAAGTTTAACACCCTTTGCAAGTTGTAAAAGCCTTTATTTTCATGAATTTAATACTTTTAGAACATTGCAGATTTTTTTTAATATGCCCTACGAAAAATGCAAAGTGTGGCGATTTTGCACAATTTCAAGCATAAATTCTGAAGAATATTAATATTGTCATAATATTTAATTACATGCTACGAAATAATTGTTATATGCTGAAGATTTATACTAATTTCCAAAGCGCTTTGTTGGTAAACAAAGTCAAAGGCAAGTTTTAAAAAGACATGTAAAATCCATGGTTATATTACGCCCTTGTGACTAATAGGTGGCGCGATAGCTCAGTTGGTTAGAGCACTGACTGTCACTCCTGAGGTTCCGGGTTCGATCATGGGTAACACCCTTGGGATTTTTCAGAAACACTTTCAATGTTTCCCACCTAACTAGAGGTTTACTGGTACGAAACCCAGGTAATCCTCGCATGTACCAGTGCTATACACTGGGCATGTAAAAGAACCAAGGAATCTATTCAATAAGAGCTAGGGACTGGTTCCCGGATTTCCTTGTATCTCATAGCTGTCTCTAGTGTCTGCTGAGGTAAGGACCCCACTGGAAATAAGTGCTTGCACTTTCGTAGGTTATCCTTGACCGCCCGGTCTAAAGAAAATCAATCAATCAATTACGCAACACAGGGATATATTCATCTCTATCAGGCCATATTATCCCGTATATCCCATTACCTACATGTATCATTTTTTTTAAACCATGAAAATAGAATAATGTTATACATGCATTTAAGTCACTACTTAATTCACTACTATAAACTTACACTGCAGCTGGTTGTTTTCATTTTTCTAACACGTAGAGGGGAGCTGATTAAAACTCTGAGCAGATAAACGTTTGCTGTGATAGGATACCACAAATGTCTGATCAGATAGGAGCTTGCTGTTATCGAACATTTTACACGTCTGACTAGACGCGAGTTTGCTGTTCTAGGTTATTTAAAACGTCTAAGCAAACTGTTATCGGTTATCTCAAATGTCTGATCGGATAGGAGCTAGCTGTTAACGAATGTCGTACAGGTCTGACAGATTAGAGCTAGCTGCTATTGGATATGTCACACGCCTTATCAGATGGAAGCTGTTTGTAATTGAATATGTCACTTGTTATCAGGAAAAAGCTTGTATTATCCGTTATTTTAACAGATGTTTAAACCTTGCTTTTATTGGTCATTTCAAACTATAATTACTACTGTAAATGAGTTTTCCAGACACTGTTTAGAATATTATGATTTGTCTTTTGATTCTTAGTATGCTAACTTTAATCACTGTGATTACTGCATTGAATTTATTAAAAGTCATTGTGTCATTGTGATTATTTTATTTGTGTCCAGTTACAAACTCAAAATCGTTATTATCTTGATATTGATAAAATAAAAATGATAAAACACAAGTTATTGTTATCGATTACTCTATAAAGGGCATACTCACAGTGAACAAATACAACGTTGTTTGTTAACAAAGAGGTACAGTGCCTTTTGTTGTGTATACATTCTAATTTTACCGAATGGATATGTAAAATTATGACTACGTTATTTTAATTCAGCATCTGTTTCATCTAGCCCTAAGAATTCATTTGGATTAAGTTACATTTGTAATTAGCCAAGTGCGTTCATATAACACGAGTACATTATTAAATAGAAAAAGTCACAAAAAGGTATCTAATGTGGGATCATTGCCACTTTGCTATGAAAGTTGATTTGATCGTTTTATGAATTTTAAATACAAACATTTTAGCAATTAACCGTGCTCTAGAAAGCACAAAATCATTGCAATTGAGTGTTCATAAAATACTTGCAGTTAATTAATCATTACAGAAACTCGTTTCAGTAAATTTTCAAGTAAATTTT